>NW_020528395.1:0-19980 GCF_003368295.1 Carassius auratus
ATCTGCGTCACTCAGCACACTGTTACTGTCAGGTCCTCGCTGCGCCTGCCGCAATCAGCATTAACCATGTCAGCCCCTTAATGGGCCCGCCATAAAACCAGCTGACAGGCCAGCCAGCGTCGATCTGTGCCTAAGACAAACTGCCTTCCCACCCTGCACGCACACACATACACACACGTGTGCCCACACACACATACTGTAGACCCAGGCAACTTACACAGTCTAGTTAGCTCAAATACACACAGCCACACACACAAACAGTGTCTCATCACTCGCCATCTCCCCAGCTTGCCAGACTCACTAGTGCGATGGAGGTTGTGCTATGAGATTATAATAACAATAACAGGGCCACCCAGATCCATTCTGCTGTCAACACGTGGAGAAAAGCCACTTGATAACGCTGCTCTTTCTAAGCTGCCATTTTTCTACCATTCACTGACCCAACACTGGGTCTGTAACTGCACTGTGCAAAATAATACTCTATCATATCTATGAAACTGTGACATTTTTTGTGAACACTCACTGATTTTCCATGTTTTTTTACCCATTTTCTTTTTATACAATGAGCGCTTGCGATGTTGCATAGCAGTTCTCCAGCCAAATGGTACAGTAGTTGACGTCACTATCAGTGGCGGCTCGTCGGGGGAGGCAGGGGAGGCACAGCTTCCACAAAATTTGAAAATGGGAGGTGAAAATGGGAGGAAGACGATTTAATGTTAATAAAATTCACAATTCATTTAAGTTCAGGTCTCAGAATGTGTATTTTTGGTTTGTTATTTTTCAGCTGTACTACCATAACATGTTATTAAAATTGGAAAGAACTGCTTTTCTATAGTGAATAGTGACAACCGTTAAATGATAGAGAAGAGGAGGGGGAGGCTGGTGGACCACTGAGCTCTTGTCCTGCTTCTTCAATAAACAAGCTACAGGTCGTCCAAAATGCAGCAGCTAGAGTCCTTATGAGGTCAAGAAAATATGATCATATTACCCCAATTTTACAGTCTCTGCACTGGCTACCTATTAAGTTCCGTATCAGTTACAAATTATCATTACTTACCTATAAGGCCCTAAATGGTTTAGCTCCAGCGTACCTAACTAGCCTTCTACCACGTTACAATCCATCACGCACCCTAAGGTCACAAAACGCTGGACTTTTGGTCGTTCCTAGGATAGCAAAGTCCACTAAAGGAGGTAGAGCTTTCTCACATTTGGCTCCCAAACTCTGGAATAGCCTTCCTGATAATGTTCGGGGTTCAGACACACTCTCTCTGTTTAAATCTAGATTAAAAACACATCTCTTTCGCCAAGCATTCGAATAATGTTTCTTTTTAATTGTGAGTGTAGTTGCATCTGTTCAAAGTTGCATTTTTATTCATTAGCTTGGGTTAAACTAATTTTACTTTGTTGGATCAGCAGCTATGCTAATGATGTCTGTATTTTGTTTCTATGTTTCGCCACGGGATTACATCCCGTGGTAACTAGGATTTAAACAAGCTCCAGTCTGGATCCAGAACACCTGAGAAGAGATGATGCTGACCCTCAGAGGACCCCAGATGATGCTAACCTTGAATCAACAAACAGAACTAACAATTATTGCTAAATGTGTGACTGAATCATATAATAACTTAATAATATTGATAGTTCATCGTCTAGCTGACTACGTCTTGTATTATTATTATTATTTTTTCTAAAATCCTGGCAAATGTGCACAAACTACTAGCTACTACTAAATATTGTAGAAACATAATTTTCTGTAAAGTTGCTTTGTAACGATTTATTTTGTAAAAAGCGCTATACAAATAAACTTGAATTGAATTGAATTGAATTGTGCCTCCATTGGTAAAAAAAAATAAAATAAATAGCCAATCTCCTTCTAGTGTTCACTTTCAGTGCTGAGGAGTGCTGAGAAAAGTTCTTGTAATAACCAATCATCATAGAGATGTAAATTACGTGATATTAGTTCGAACGTCTCCTGCTGTGTTTCAGCAACCAGCTCCCGCCTCTTTGCCCATTTTTGATTATCCGGGAGTGGCGTACGTTGATGCACTGCCAAGATGGCGACGGTCAGTTCTGCCCACTTAGAGCTTCAAAAACGCTCTTCAGAAATCTATGTGTGACATCACGGACCTCACGGACACTACGTCCATGTTTTTATACAGTCTATGGTTTTCAGACTAAAAGCAAACAAAAAGCCATTTTAAAGTGGTTAAACAAATAATAATAATAAAAATTATAATAATAATTAGCAGGGATCACCAGACCAATACAATTAGTGTGCCTCTTCTATTTTAAAACCCAGGAGCCACCACTGGTCACTATCCTATCAAAACAGATACACACTTGGTATTTGCTGTTTTACACTGCATGTAATATGTGCACACATATACAAGTGTTCTGGAAAATCAAATGGCTTGGTGCTTTAAATGACCGAAACCTAGTATGTTGTAGAAAATGGCGCGTTTGAGAGAGGTGGGGAATAGAGGACCTACAATAATGTACAGTATTTGAAAAATAATTTGTTTTTTGAACATTAAGGCATGTCAGCATATTCCATTACACCAAATACAAAAAATAATGATATTAAAAATAGCTTCATTTGAGCCCTTTAAAGAATCTATATTTTTCTGTAAAAAAGGAGAATCGATTAATATCGCGATATCAATATTTTTTTACCCAGCCCTAGTTATTAGCTACATTGCTCACACTGCAAATAAATAGAAACCGATCCCCCAAATGCAAACCTTATATATACTGGATAGTTTGCCAAATCTGCAATGAAATGCCATTATTACAGCTTTAACTGAGGGTGCTATTGATTTCATTTGAGGGTGCTTAGCATAAGTCTTACTCTATTGTGTACTGATTTAGTTTTTTAGGTTTTTGTGCTAACATGATTCAGTATCTGAACAAGCTAACAATATCAGCTATTAAAGGCATGAGCTGACAGCATCCACTCAGAGACAATGACAGCCAAAAAAAAAATACACACCTCAAATCACTCTACTGAATTCAGACGCTCGACATTCAGATTTTCACATGACTTCACTTCAACAAAACTCAACATCCTGAAGCTCAGGTCTTCTGCAGATCATTCAGGTTGAAGACACTCTCACGTACAGTGCCCTCCGTCGGGACATGAAAGCAAGGGGACACATGAGCCATGTCAGATGCTGGCCTTTACGTAAACGGCTCTTGGGGCACAAAGGCTAACTACCTCCTCGCCCCAGCCGACGGCTGCTTTTCCGGACGGCGCTCTGAGATGATGCCTCTCCAGGTAGACCGAAATGTCCACCCTCGCGAATGCGCTTGACCTTTCCCTCCCTGCTCTAATCTGATTGTGCCTCCTTTATGTAATCAGCCGCTAAAGGTCACTGAGCTATTTAACATGGGAACCTTTAGCTATGGAATTTGCCTTGCAGTAAATTACCTTTATTATGTTTCACCTCACATGTCACCCATGCAAAAAGCTACTTACTCCTTGGGTGTCAAGAGTCTTACAAGCGATAATGTTAATGGTTAATCGTTACTGTAACACTGTCCCATTCCAGGGTAAATCATTTGATATATTGGTAAATGGAATGAAGTGACAAGGATTTTACACGAGGGCTACTCTGACTCACAGGTAAGTAAGAATGACCGGTCAAGCAAATTGAATGGTATCTCTGAAAATAATCGTGTATATATTTGAGTACATTGAGGCATTAATCCATCCATTGTGAGAGAGGGCACAAAATGCAACCACAGAAAATATCAAGGTAATATCAAGCCTGATCATATTATGTCTTTGATATTTATTACTGTTGACATGAAGGCAAAAGGCCATAGACCTTGAAGCTAATATCAAATTCATACATGGACAACTGTCTGATATGTAAATATGAATGTAAAATAAAATATTAGACTCAATATTTCATTCAGCACTGGGCACTGACAAATCAGGAAAAATGATATATTTACAATTAAATTTGAATCTCCAAAATATGTTTTTCAAATTGACAGTTGTACATGAAGAGCCAATTATGTCAAAAATCTAACATTCAGTTTTAATACAAGAATTACTTCTCTCTGAGAATACAGAGGAACGGAAAATGCCAAAACATTGAAGATGATTGAAGAAGAGCCCTGCATGTACTGAAGGGTCTATAGACATGTTCTCACACCCTAATATGCAAAAGTGTTATGAAAAAACTAAGAAGAAACATAGTTATTTAAAAAAACAAACATAAAATTTGAAATGTAATGCAGGGAATTCAGGGAATGTCAATCTACAGTTATTCACTGTAAATTATAGTGCTTTTCACTCCATTAATAGTAACTCCATACAATTCATGTGATGTCCATATAGTTTTTCACAGTATATAGCAGGGGAATTTACTGTAAACCATTTAACAGATTTATACTGTAGCATTTTTACAGTCTTTTACCATTAAATTCAGTCATTTTTTTACAGTGTACATTATTGTTCCTCCTCTATGCTCCTTTCTGAAATGCGTAGATTTTTACTTAGCTCATGGTTTTGAAAAGCGAGGTGGTGCTCTAAATTGGCATTGTGTTGTGATTGGCCGAATACCTCAAGCGTGTGATGGAAATGTTACAACCCTTACCCTACTGTAACGCTGTGTCCCGGTGCAACAAGACAAAACTAATAAAACACATTACAAAACAAGGTATTGTAGCAACCAGTGTGGACATAATTACTGATTATAATGACTTATACTGTATTTTTACGCATTACATTACACTCACTGTGTAAACATAAAACCATGTCTGCATTTGTGATCATAGAAATGACAAACAACAAGCGCTACTCTACACTGCTCAAAACTCACGTTTGAATCACCAGTGGCAAATCCTTTAAATATGAAAATGTCCTTACAGGCTGTGAGTCAGCATTATGTGTCAGAACACCAGCATTGTTAGCTACTCTTCCCAGGAACCAGTCCTTGTCCTCCGTAAAATGTGCTGCACGCATCTGAATATTTGGTTTGAACTGTTCCAGAACAGTGTTGTAAATACAACTTTACCGCTGATTTTCTAGCTGTGTCCTCTTTTGGAAGACCAAACAAAGTAGTTTCGCTTTGACAATGAAACACACAGCATCTCCATGACATGGCGGCAGCAGCAACAATACTACAGCGAAATCTTGAATCACATCATATGACCCCTTTCAGAAAAAGTCTACGAAAATGTCTACAGTAACATCTTCTTCTCCACTCAAGGAGTCAACGACCAGATCTTTGGCTTCTTCCCATGTGATGTTAAGGGAAGTGAGGTCATTGATTCGGCACAAAGGTCAACCGTGGTCAGCCCCTTCAATGCTGTTCTCCAGGTGGGAGTGGGACCCACAGAAATGCCTTCTTTGGGATGCAGCTGCTTTCCACCTGGATAATGTGTTCAGCCAGCCATAGGTGGCAGTGTGTAATGATTGAACTAATCATTTTACTAAGGTTTTTTCTTAAACTAAACATACATTAAGAAAAGTTATTAAATATAATTTTAAAATAGGTGTTGTCTTTATAAACTTGAATAGCCTGGACAACACAATCTTAACATTTTGTGATTTCCATATTTCATATTTCCATCACCCTGGGAAACTGTCTAGGTTGCAGAGAATTAACACAAACAATAAAAACACTCTTTCATCCATACCTACAAAACTCGTGCAAATGTAACATTATAAAGCCCACTTTCTTAATACAATGCAGTTCTGTCCTTCAAGATTTCCTTTCATTTCCACTGCAGGGGAAACAATCTCTCTTTCCTCCACACACTGTCCATTCCTCCACACACACTGTTCTCAAATGGAAGCATGAAATGGTAAGGCTCTTAAACCCTCGGCTATAACACAGCACAGTCCTGAAAAGGGTCCAAATTAGATAATTCATGTCTGTTTGCTCTAAATGGGAAAGCATCGTTTTCTAATAGAATCATATTTCACCCAGACTAAAAGCTTCCTCAGGGAACAATTAAACATAACGAATGAGCATTGCCTTATTCAAACTGATCCTTTCAACATATGCACCCATAACTCTAGACCAATTGTAAAATTGCCTCTTTGCGAATGTGCTGCTACGTTTAATATGATGTTACAGTCTCTTTCATTAATCAACCGCTAATGAGATTGAAGCCTTACTGTTGACCAGGGCTAAGTCCTGCTTACTCAGGTAACGATTCGCAAAAGTTCGCAAAGAAATGGTTTTAATTTACACAGGCTCTGCAGTCGAGTAAAGCAGACTGAATATATAAATAATGTTCTAGAAAGCAACAAAACCACACCATTCAATGTCAACAATTGCTTAATTCTAGTGTTAATTTCAGTACGCATCAAAAGTCCCAACAGATCTATATACAATAAAAAGTTTTAAAAGGAATATATTGCATCAGAACTACAGGAACAACAGCATCGCAGACACAGTTTTATGGAGAGACCTTTTACCTGTTTGATTTATTTTAACAGGCTCTATTTATTTAAGCAATCAGCTAAAACTGTAAGCTAAAGTAGAGCAAAACAAACCAAGAAAAAGGAAGTACTAGATCCGAATAAGTGTGGTAAGAAACCTCTGTAAATCCTTCTGGTAGTTTTCATCGCCTAACTCTTTTTAGTAAATTTAATTAAATACAGGATAAAAGTAGTACAAGGAGATAATTCCCAGTGAGACAAGTGGTACAAATTAGCATTAAAATGATAATGCTGCTCCATTGGTGTACTTTATCTTAAAAGCAATATTAGAGTACACTCTTTCCTAGTGTAATATTCTTAAAAATGTATTCATGCTTATACGGTACCAATTACACACCTCTATTCGATTAAAAGTGATGTAACAGTGCTGAAAATGTCATCCCTTCGCAGTACTTATGACTATTCTTTCAGACTAGTGTCATTTAAATGAAAGACACCCAGTGCTGCAGGGCTGACCAGTCTCATTCTATTACCGAGACTAGGATTTAGTTTATTTTCTGACAGTTTGAAATTCGAGTGCAATAAAACTTTTACTTTTCCTAACAGAAAAAAACACTTTGGCAAAAGTTTTGAAGAATGTTCCTCTTCAGAAGCCAAAAAGCATCCCTAGATGGCTTGAGGATGTGAAATGAGCGCTTTAATGTGTGCCACAAGCTTCTTTCCAGCCAGGGGTCAGGTAAATACTGTTCAGATCAGATAATGTGGCGGTAATATTTTGTAGATCATGTTTCTATTATTTAAATGACATTGTGCAAGGGAAGGAATCACACTGGCACACAGAAAGGTTGAGCAGTGGAGGGAAATGATTTAATGTAATGGGAGGAATAAAGCATCATTAGTGCAAATTAACTATTGTCAGCCGAGGTGAACTTGTTGGGTGCTAATGCCATTGGCAGACGCTGAAGGTGGTAATTTATGCACGGGGGGTGGGGTGGGGTGAAGTGAAGTGCACATCGGCATGCATTTAGCACCCAATGGCAACTGCGGTCACAGCCGTTCCATTGGGTTTTGTCTCCTAGAGTTTAAGTAATGCCAAGATGAGGAATGCCCATGTTTAATTCACGCCATTTATGTTTAACTTCAGGCCAGAAATGGGCCGCAGTCCATTAATTAGTACCAAACGGCCATTCAAAACATGATCTGCCGTGTACAGGTCACCCATTTTCCCAGGTTTGAATGGCTGCAGTTTTAACTCTGTCCCCTGCCAAGCAACATGATGGTCAAAACACACCCCATGAAATCACTTTCAGTGCCAGTTCTGTGGGTTTCATACTAAAGTTAACCTAACATTTAAAGAGTCCCTTAGCACTTTTTACTTAATGCTGTGCAGGTGGAAGCTGCTGAGTAGTCTATTGGTATTTCCAAAATTACTATTCACATGTCTATACTATTCATTTCAATGAGGACAGAAAATTCTTATTGCACCTTTAAATATCTATCTTGAGTGGGGGAGGGGGGGAATGAATACACAGCTCAATGCTATATTTACACTTTCAACTACCACTTCCGGTTACTCTTACTCATTTACTAAGTTTGTAAGACTACAAAAGAGCATAAATGTTTTATAAGAGTAATTTATACTTTAACAATCGTGCTGTGTCCTGTTCTACCAGAACTGTAACTACTAAAGCAAACAATGGGTTTCAACTCCCAAATATTCTAATTCCACCCTGTAAGTCACTTCTGTCCCACTTACCAGTATTTTTTTCTAAGAAAGGTCAAACTTTCCATTTAAACAAGAAGAAAGTATGACAGCAGCCGATATTGATATCACAGGAGTCAGGACAGACTGCTTTCTCTCAGGACAAGAGCCAAACTGATTTATTTTTTCTTCATTATCATAATAAAGAGGTGATTTGTTGCGCTTAATTAGTTTGGATTTCATGCCAGGATCTCCAACTCAATAATTCTGTTTTGAACATTTCTCCCGTAAGTTCCTTTGCCAACACAAACTATGACAAAAATGAAAACGTAAGCTGTATTTTGTTTTTTAGTAGTTTCGTATTTGTTTTAACCGCTATTATGTCATGGCAGCTTTGTAAAAAAGGCACTAGCTACATAATTTCTTTTGTTGAGTTGCCACATTCCGAAATGTTTCACGTTGCATTCTCTGCAGTGCCACAAGGGGCGCTACAGAGCGGGCATAAGTGTAAATGTCTTCTTTTACTAGCAGCTACACTCTTTGCAGAAAAACAGTTTGAAGTAAAATTTTAAACAAAAGTCACTTAAATATGTTTATAGCAACTAACCTGATTGATACCACGTCTGGCTTAATATTCTGTCCCGAATATTGAGGTTTGTCATCGCTAGAGCTTTTTTGTAGTTATTTTTCTTTTTTTTTTCTTTTTTTTATGTTTATAATTGTACCAAATATTTACACTGTTATCTTCCAGAAAAGCACATCAAATTAACATTGAAGTCCAAAATTCAGAGACTAGCCTACTGAGACCACTAGTGGATATAAATAACTTTTATAGTGTTTTTATTGTTTAATTCATTCTAAACAAAATATAAATAAACAAACACCAAGACATTCTGAAATTCATGTACATTTTTAAATGAAAAAAAAGAGCTAAATTCATGTTGCTGATAATCTGTAGTAAATAAATAGCCTAAATAAAATTAACAAAAATCTATTCAATTCAACAGATGCAAAGTATAAATATTTCCACTAGTGGTCTTTGACTGCTGACCCCATTATATACAACATATATATAAATATCAGTAAACACAGCAAGGGTTTGTCACTGTTAATTACATTTATATGACTGAGACAAAAGAGCAGCAGGGAGACATGATCATCTTTGCTGCACCACAGCTAGTCACGTGTGGTGGAGGAATAAACCCCTGCGTGTTAATTAACCCAATGATAAACAGGCTTTTGCCACACAAACACGGCCATTGTCACGAGTCTCCTGAGTATTTCTTACACAAGTTGAACCCCTTATAGGCTGTGTGGGAGGGGAAGAGCAGATTAATTCTGGTACGATAACAGATATGCAGATAAGTGATGTGTGTCCAAGGGTAGTGGCAGCTGTAGAGGGTTGTTTTTAAACATCAGGCTGCTGTGATTTTCTGACGTGGTAGGGCCCGTCATCGTGGTGACACATCTAAATCTGCTTAGTTGGCGAGGTCTAACAGATTATCAGCCAGATTTGAGTAATAGACTCCTCATTTAGCCTTAATGCGCTTTGCATAGAGCGAAACCTCCTCTCATTATTCTTTAAGATGAATCGTTGTCCCAGGCAAAATTTTAAAGATATTAGTCTACCGGCAGCTGCATAAATCATGAGATTTTTACTAATGGGACCAAAGCTAAACACAGTCCCACCCTCTTAAGCACACAAAGAAGATTATTATAATGATGTCAAGGTTGTTGCTCCCCAGGAGCCTCTGTTATTTTACATGAGGTGTTTTTTGCAGAAATATAACCCATTTAATAAAACACAAATACACAGCAACTGTTTTTTTATATAATTATTTCTCAAATAAATAAATGTATGCAATAATTCTTATATATATTATTCTTATATATTCATTTTTATTTTCAGAACCGATATACAGGTATTCCTCAGAACATAACCCACTGGCTATGCAGTGCACTCTGCTGTTGGAAATAATAGGTTAATATACTAATTAAAAGATTAAAAACATGGCGAAAAATAAAACAGAGTAACCCATGGTTCAGCGTTCAGGTTCAGAGTCTTTGAACAAAATGTCAAGGTTTTCTCTTGGCTTAGCTACCTGACACCACAGAGGGCAGACAGAGACCACTGCTCAGTCCAGATTTGGGATAATATCAGAATGCCCACTCAGACTAATGCAATGTTGAAGATCCTCTCATTATAACAGATGAGAGAGCAGAGCCAAGTCTGAAGCAAATCTAAGAACAACAACATTTCTTTTAATTAAAAAAGTATATATATATATATATACACACAGAGACACACGTATATATAAATCTATAAAAATATATGTAAACATATTTATATATGTATGTGTATATATCTGTGTGTAGTTTTATATTTTAGTAATTTAACTGAAGACACTAAAGACAGCTAACCAAAATGTCTGTTTTTCCTGTTTCAACTAAATAAACATTTCAAAAAGTAAATTTTTATGCAGTGCAGACATTTTTGTTGTTTATTTCTAGATATTTCAGTCTTGACACCAAATCAGCAGGCTGTGATTGCATTGCTTGATTATTTTTGCTACTGCACATTCCAATAATGCGTATTTGAACTTAATTGATTTGAGAATACATTAGTTATAGACAACATAAAGTTAATAATAAAATCTAAACTACATAAATATAAATACATAACATAAAGAAATATTATATATAACTAAATTAATTCAAAGTATACATTATATAAATGGGTTATAAATGTTTGTTTATATTTTAATGCTGTAAAAAAAAAAAAAGTTAGAAATAATTATGTTCTCTAATAGGTCATTCATACGTATTTTAAATGTGGCAAAAGTGTACTTTTTTAGGGCCAGTGTGTTTCTTTGCTCTTATATATCTTATATATACTTGAAAATTCAATAACACAGAACATATAACAAAGAGACTTTTGCCTTAGAGAAGAAGAGAAGCTGAAGTGTCAGCTGTAAGGCAGAATCAAAAGCCAGCTGCTTTGTTTCTGTGCCTCTTTAGAGCTTTTGTGAGCCCTTGCTTCTGGAGGGCTGTCACACAAGAGTACATATCTCCCCTTCATTAGACATACTTCTGTCTGCAGTGCCCTATATCAGTCAAATTAAACACACCCCACGCTTGCTTGGGGACCAGTGTCGTCACACTTTTACACTTTCAATCTTTCAAACCGAGCCATTGAAACACATGCACTCTTGAACCAAGTCTTCCTGTACTGTAGAATAGGTTTGTTTTTTTGTACATCTAATTCGACAGTGCTTTTAACAGGAGCCCACTGCTTGTCAGATGCGATGGCTGTGAAGAGCCGGAGATGTTCTCTTGAAGGGGCTCTGTGAAGCACAGTCACTTTGAACGATGTCTCCGAGAGAGGTGCTGTTCGCACGCTGAGGGCCTCTTTCTCTTCCTTCTCCCTTTCTTCTTCATTTCTCTTCATTCTCATAAGTGGAAACTTGGAAGGGGGGTTGGAGAGGTCTGTTGCAAGCCTAGTCCGACTGGAAGCCCTTCTCTCTTCTCTGAGTGTTCAATTCCTCAAGTTACACACCAGGGAAGCTTTTTATTTTTGTCAAAGCGCGGACGACTTTGGTCATGTCTCTCTCGCGCTTTCATCCCGAGTGGGAGGGGGGCCGACGTTCAATGTTCCTTTCGGTGGGATGCTTTGCTCATTAGTGGAAGGGACTTGAAGCTCTAGCACAGCATGTCTCGTCTGAAACAGATGTGGAGGAAAAGGCCAGCGGGCCGGAATTGGCCCTGCAGGCTTACTGTAAGCGGCCGTGGGTCACTGTGCCAAAAAAGCGGGGGAGTAAAGGAGACGGAAGGACAAACATGGGCTGATGTGATGTGTCCGTTTCCTGACACCAGACATCCAAAGCTGCAAAACAAAAGATGACACAAATACAGCGGATGGAAGAGGAAAGAGCAGACAGAGACATCAGCTTATGGTTAACCTCTAAACCCGAGACACCGCATAGAATACAACACTGTTGACACATCAAACTTCAGGAAGGATAGGTCACAACCCAGGCATGAGCAACAAGGCTTTAGTATTGACTGGAAGGGAAGTATCTTCAATTCGAAACCATCTCAGCAAGGGTTTCATGAGATGGAAGATTTATTCAACCCCAAATGTTAATTCTGTCATCCTTTATTCACCCTCATGTCAAAGAAGATATTTTGGGGTATAGTCTGTGTTGTTTTGGACCTCATGGACAAAAATATTTCAAACATATCATTTTTCAAAAATACCTTCTTTTGTTCCACCGAAGAAAAACATAACAAAAGAGTGAGTTAATGATGGTGTCTATAATGATGGGAAAATCAGAAAAAAGGGAAGTATGGATTCAAGTGCAGCATAAATTAATTTAATAAATATAAACCAAAAAAAAAAAAAAGAAAGAAACAGGACAAAACAAGAACCAATGCTGAGTGTCTGAAGATATAAATGTTAATCTGCTGGATCTATTAAGTTGGTTAGGTCTTGGTTGTCTTTACTAGTGTTTAGTTGGTGTTCTTCCGTAGTTCTGTTTTTTGTTCATTTTTTTATTTATCTTTATTAAGATTAGTCTGCATTTAGATCCAGGCCCCCTAATTTCTGAGTTCACCTGTAAGATAATACTGTTCAGATCCTCAGTAAGATAAGATCATTTAACAGTAAGATCATTTAAATCCTCTGAAACATTAAAACTTCTTCCTGGGCTATCTAATAACTCAGACTGTCATGACAGATTTACCGATTTCTCCTTGAATAAGGGCAACAATATCATATCAGATATTGCTCTTCAGAAATGGAGCATGAACCTAACCGAGTGCATGGCGATTGTATATGGCAGTATATCTTCACAAGCAGTCTATCTCAGTTATCCAAAGGGCAATGCATGTAAAAACAAACGTACGATTTGACATTAAACTCAAAGTAAAAGAGGGTGACAGTCACAAATACCAAAACAGATTTAGAAAATTCACAGACATCCCCCTCAGTGTTTGATGGCTATTGACTGTAAATGCCAATGCTTCAGGTTATCTTTTAACTCCAGGTTATGATTCAAAAAAGTTATATAAAAATAAAATAAAATATTTTGTTTAATATGGTCGAGAGCATCACAAGCTGATCACCAGAAAATGTAGGCTACCGCTACGAAAAAGAGTGTGCTACTACAAAATAGCATAAAAATCTCTGCGTATGATAACTTAATGTAATAATTATATATAATAATTCTGAGCCAGTGGCGTTCGGAGGTGTTTTAAAATGAGGAGGCAGACCAAATTCTCTGTGCTTCACTGGGCTGTTTTGCTAATGGACATAGTTTTCAGACTCTAGCATTACTGCTGCATTGGCTGATACTGCCATCTGTTGTTCAAGGTTGGACATTGCACCCACCCAGGCCTACAGCACTGACACAAGCAGGTAGATCTTGGATGTTCAGCATAGCTTACTATCATAATACTTATTAAAATGCATAGTATATACAACGTATACTGTATGAACTGTATGCACGTTTTCTGTACTGAATACATGGATGAACTATTACATTTCCCAAAATGTGCAATATACAACAGAGCTTATTGACTGTATACCACACTGCAATGCACTTACATTGACCATTAATTGCTAGTGTAATGATTGAACAGAAATAATATTATTAATCTTTATTTATTCATTATCTTATCAGACATAACATGTTTTCATGAAATTGGAATAAAATCACAAAATTACCACTTTTGGAGATTGCGTACATACAAAGTGATGTGAAATTCAATGATGTATTAAATATTGATATAATGTCATTTGATTCAGTTTTTTAAAAATAGTATGCATTATACAATGTACACTGAGTATTCAGTCATTTGAAAGCCAGTATTACATTCTGAACATAGCCAGTGTCTTATGTAGAAATATAACCGAAGAAAATAGATGATGTAAATTATTTAAAAATATAAATACATTTCATTACAAAACTATTTAAGGAGCCTACTTTTCTTTTTCACTGTTGCTTGTCCCTAGTAGTGCAAACGAGGCTCATCTGCCAAAGGGCACTGTTTTAAATAATTCATCTCTGGGCAAGTGCTGTGTGGGCATTCAGATCCCCATAATGTTCAGCGGCTGACAGCAGCCATTTTCCATGGACGAGAGGGCTGAAGAGGCCTGTTGACCCCTTTCCACCACAATCTTCCCTCATCACACTGTGCGACTTCATTAACTCCCAGGGCAATTTCAGGACTTTTTCCAGGCGTTGTCATTACACAGTGTGCTGTCAATTACACAGGCCTGCTGCTTAAAAGAAATCCAATGATAAAAGTTCTATGAAAGCCAAAAGGTCATCTTCTCCTGTTAACCTTGGGATGAAATGCTTCTACTCCTGATCTGAGCAGCATATCAGATGTGATCAATAATATTAGCTGAGTTTAAATATTGTACTTAATTGCTTCACATACATGCTTCACAAAGTAGGAAGTATACATTAAGCCTTGAAAACAGTGGTGTTATAGCTAGATCGCTGAAAAAAAAAACGACAAGCTATCACACAGAACACTCAAAGGCAGAGGGATGGAGAGACGTGCTTTACACGATACAGTAGGTGAACCATGGAAAAATGCTGCTCTCTACTGAAACTAATGTGCTACAGCACATACAGACAAAACAGTTATCACTGGACTTTAGCAAACACCGACTCGCAGCAAAAAGAGAAATATTCCAAATCTTACATTTTGGAGTTGTTCTCATTTTTTATTGTGCTCCATCATTTTATTTATGGTGGTAATCACAATAAACTTATGGCAATCTGAATCTGAAAACACACACAGATTAGATTTCTTTTAACTGTGGGTGGCTTTCCATGGACATCTATTGTTTTTATACTTATACCCTTACAGAAAACTAATACTATCACTAGTACTATCACATAATTTAATTTAAAGTCAGTCCTGAAACACTTTTTTCAAGAAAACACATAAGCAATGCATGCGTCTTAACCAGCCGGACAGAAACAATAAACAATGTTCATCTGTCTAAACAGATAAATAAAATCCTCTCTTTCTCTCTTCCCTATCAGTGGCTTGAAATGATATATGAAGTGCCACAGACGGCTATTTTCAGAGAGACAAATGCCAGTGACTCACTCTGAAATGTCAGACGTGACAGTCGGAGACATGCCATCAGAACCTCTGTCTGACCAATTTAAAGCCCTCCTGATCACGAGCTGGCTGACTGTCAAGACAGACAAAGGCCAATTTTACC
This sequence comes from Carassius auratus, assembly GCF_003368295.1. Taxonomy (NCBI): domain Eukaryota; kingdom Metazoa; phylum Chordata; class Actinopteri; order Cypriniformes; family Cyprinidae; genus Carassius; species Carassius auratus. Next base: position 15,349 of record NW_020528395.1, read on the forward strand.
TGGCTGGAAGTGAAATATCTTTCTATGACAAATATGAGGTGAAGATACTGCACTGCTGTTGAAGATATTCTATAATGCCGTTATATAGGTAGGATTAACTCTGTAAATGATGATTGCTACCGTGGCAGCTGAGCACAAGGAACTGGTTTTATGTTGTAAATACTGGGGGGGGGGGAATGCAATATGAATATAAAGAAGCATTGTTACTCAATGGGTTTGTTTGTTGCTGTACTGAGTGGCCAGTCTGACAGAGCAGTCCCTGCTTTAGGGTAAAATATTGCTTTTTCAAGATCCATCCCGTCTGTTGTGATTATTGGATAAGGATTTTTTATGACAACCATCTTGATTCAAAACCGTTTGAAACAATGATTCAATAGGCTCAATATGCATTATTCATTAAAGAGAACAGACGCAAAAGACAATTCTGTCATAAGAAAATGACATGACATTCAGCCAAGTATGGTGACCCATACTCAGAATTCGTGCTCTGCATTTAACCCATCTAAAGTGCACACACACAGCAGTGAACACACACACACACACACTGTGAGGACACCTGGAGCAGTGGGCAGGCATTTATGCTGCGGCGCCCGGGGAGCAGTTGGGGGTTCGATGCCTTGCTCTAGGGCACCTAAGTCGTGGTATTGAAGGTGGAGAGAGCACCTTCCATGCACTCCCCCCACCTACAATTCCAGCCGGCCCGAGACTCGAACTCACAACCTTTCAGTTGCAAGTCCGAGTTGCTAACCATTAGGCCACGACTTCCCCAAAAAAGCAAAAAGTACATTGTTTTAATCTACACAAGAGCATTCACTCTCAGGTTAGATAGTGCACACCATCAGGAGGAGAATAAATGAAAAACAGGCAAAGCTTAGAAACCTTTACGAATCTTTTGTTTCGAATCAGTGCCTCAGTGCACACTTCATACTGACTTCATAAATACTAAAATTTCAGTTTTTGCTGCATTCTCACTGCATTTACAATACTTTAACCAACAGATGCCCTTATCGTGCGGAGTTTCAAGCATTTCGAAAGAGTCAATCACTTTGCAATTGATTTGCAGTTTCAAAAACTTTTGTTGTTTTGTTGTGGAAATTGACAATATTTTTACAACTCTATTTTCTTGGGTCAGATGCACTTTAATTAGAGGCAGTCTTGAGAACTAGTGGTTACCTTTCTGATTCAAATTGGACAAATCTACAGTTTTATGTAGTGACATATGTAACAGATGGTATGACCTGTCTTGAGACTCTGGAAGTTCAAGCAACCGGCCAGCTTACTGACAGTACTGACCTCCCTTTGCAAAAGTTGAATTTTATCAAGCTTATTCAACAGAAGCTTTTATTTAAGAAAGGCGCATTACTCAAATACATTAAATTATCCATTTACAATGTCTAAATACACAAACATACTCGTTCACAATGTCTAAAAATCTCAATCATTGTAATAAACCAGTAACCCCCTAGATTACAATTTAATTCACAGCATAAAACAAATACATTAGAGATTAGGATACAAATGTAACCCTGTTAAAATTTCATGTTGAGCTTAGTTTTTTATTTATTAAATAGCAGTCCTTTTATTTCTCAAATAGGATGGTTGGTGCACACAGAAATTTACAGTGTGTGTGTATATTTACAAGCTGATCAAGAATTGTGTAATCAGTGTTGAACTTGGAGACGCTTTTTTGTCATGGTCTCCTCTGAAGAACTCATGCAGCGGGTCAGAAACTTCCTGCACCTGCTGGAATAGTCCTCCGGACAGTCTCTGTATAGACTCACATGGGCTGGGGTGATGAAATCGAAACTTTCAACTGTCAGCCCTTTCTCCAGCAACACTTTTACCATCTTCTCCACATCCCTGTACCTGATCACCCTGTCTGCTCTGGAATAGAGGTACATCTGAGGCCAAGGGGGCGGGTGCTCCATCATGGCATCATAGTGATTCTTGTGAAAGTACTTGGTCACAGGATACAAAACAATTCTGAGAAGGAAAATGGCCACAGCAAACAGTGCCAGGAGGAAGTACTGCAGAAGCAGATTGACTTTGGGCCCTAAGGTAGTTTTGAGCGCTCTTAGGGCCCCTATAACGTTTTGACTGCCAGGGGCACTGTCCACAACTGTGCCCACCACACACAGAGTATTGAACTGCTTGTGACTGTGCAATAACTCAACCATGTAGCGGTAAAGCATGAAGCCCCCATTGCTGAAAACATGGAAGAAAACTGGGTTGTTCTCCACCTCGTAGTCAAACAGAAGTTCAAGTAGTTTTTGCGCAGTGCTTCTTAGTTCCTTGTAGCCAAGTGATTCTGAAATAAAAACGGTCTTCAAAGGAGCTGTGTAGCGTAGAGTCACACATCCCTACCAAGAAAAGAGAAGCTGTCAGAAGTACACTATATATGTGTAACTATGGTCCACCTTAATGTCCCAATTTTATTAAATGAATCAGATTTCATTTTTGTTTTGTTTGTTTGTTAGGTCACATTAATTGTTTTTTTATGTGCAATTTTATTGTCTGAAGTATATAAGTATAACATTAACCATATAAATCCACACTAGCAGATGATAAAGTTCTGTTCATTATAAGCCAGTTACGACATCTGATGCTTTAAATGCTTAAAAACAAATGGTCTAAATATGATTTCAATGATATTGTTCCTGCGTCGTTGTCATTATAGCTGTGATGTGGATATATTCTCACAGAATTAGAATGATTATTAAAACTTTTTATAGTTATAGTATTACTAAATATTACTGAAATTAATACTACACCTATGATGATTCAGAGTGAAATATTGAATTACAATTACCAAAAAACGTTCTCAAAAGTTATTAAAGATATAATGCTCAATATGAAACATAAGACATATGATGTTTTAATAACATAAATACAAATATAAATAAAAAATAATTACATATATAAAACAATATATCTTCATATATTCACATATATGAAGAAACAACAATATGTGTAATGTTTTCAAGGCATAGGAAAATGTGTGACCTGTTGATTATAAATAGAAGCTGTATTTGGCGAGATGTTTGTCTCTGCTGCCCGCCCAGCCCAGCAGAATAACGACTGGCTCCTTCGATCCACGCCAGTGCTTCTCTGTCAAGACAAGAAATAATGCGTCCAAACAACCCGGATCCAATGATACGCACTTACAGTGTGTGAATGAGTGGCCTATTCTATTTAACATCTCTAAACTACGATTTAACCAGGCTTCCATTCATTTGCTCTAAGTTAAATATTTCTACTGGGCATATGCGCAGGGAATTGGGCAACAGGGCAACCCAGAGTTGCTGACATCCTCAGAACAGCACTTACCTGAGATCAGTGCCTCTGGAAAAAACTATGTTATAGTCTATACCATCATCCCCCATATTTACGGTTATTTCCCCAGTCGTCTGTCTGCCATTAATAATTCACTTGAAACAAGTGTCGCGTTACACTGCTCTTGTGATGCTGAGAGGACGTCAGAGACAGGGGCGATACACGAGTGAAGCAGGAAACATCAGCGTGCCATTGTTTCATACAACATCCGGGTCACGATTCACAAGTAACAGACAACTTCAAAATAAAGGTACCTACAACAAAAAACAAACCTTTTTAATAAAAAGTTAAAAGGGTTAATAATTGTATTCAGTTAACTAAAATTAAACGATTCAACAATATTTATGGTGTAAAGTGCAAGTTCTGACAATCTACTACAATGAAATTCATACATGTTAAGTATTTTAATTGTTAAATTTTTAGAGCCACTGTACGAATATGTATAAAGAAAGAGATTACTGTGGTCAAAGTTGTGTATATGAGTCAAAATTTATGTATTTCCATTACTAAATTGTTTTTCAAAATTGTATAATCAACAGATGATCACAATTCTAGGGTGCTCGTAAGGTGATATGGTCGGTTCACTTAGTTTTGCCATGGCCACTACATAATAAATTGTGGGAACGTGATAATATGTCGTGGCATGAGCTATTAATTTGAGGGAATGTCATATTAACTCGTGGGAACGTTATATTATGTCGTGGGACACAAGATCATTTTGTCAAGGTAACACAGCCATTTATCATGACCACTACTTCTTATGTTTAGGGAACCGACCATGTCTCCTTATGGGCACAGTATTTTACAATTTACTTGTTTTTCTTTCTTTATTTTTTTATATCTTTTTTTTTTTTGCAAAACTAAATGTGAACTCATTTTCACTTTAAATGTGAGGTTAAAACCTTTTGGTAAGTAGCCTTTAATGCCTGTATGACAACTTTTTACATTTTGGACCTCAGAAATAAAACAAAAAAACACACTCAATTTTTCTGGATTTGTTTTATTGCGACACTTAGACAACAATTAAAAATACAATGAATGTTAGAAATAAACAGGACTACTTAAGATATTTGTATATGCCACGCCAGAATATATACTCAGATTAAACCAGAAAAAAACAAATAGATGGTTATTAGTTATGTTATACACTGTAAATGCAAACATGCTATTTAATTAAAAATATTAATTTGACTTTAATCAGTTTTTATCAACCTGCTATTTACACTTGCTTTTAGTAAGTTACTTGTACTTTGAGGTTGAAAAATCTTACCAGCTCAGTTTACTTGAGTTAGATTAATT
>NW_020528396.1:0-28438 GCF_003368295.1 Carassius auratus
TTTGAGATTAAAGCTGCCGTAGGAACTTTTGACGCTCTAGCGGTTAATAAACAGAACTGCTTGCGTCTTGCGGAAGAACATTGTAGAACTACATGGAACTACTTCTCTCTGTTTATGTCTATGAAGAATCACAAAGGTACTGGATTACTCCGCGCGCGGTACCCCCGAAGCAATCTAAAATAGTCTGAATATAAACACTTATTATAGGTGTACCCTAGTGATTCAGGACAAGCCAAAAACGGTTTGGAAAATGGATTCATGATGTACTCGCTTATTATATAACTTTTTCTACATTTTGAACACAACCAAAGTTACGGACCGCAGCTCTGATTGGTTATTTTTTACCGGGAGCGCATGACTTTCTGCAAATGGCAATAGGACCACTGGGAGGAGCCAGAGGAGCTTGATTTTTTTCACAGATTATCTGTCTCATATTCTACTGTCAGGACATAATGACAGGTTTAATAAATATGTAAAAATATTTTTTTACAAAAGTTCCCTACAGCACCTTTTAAGTCATTCATTATGGGCATTTTAACAGGAGTCTTTCTTCCTCAGAAATATAGCAGAACCTTACAATGACAAAACAGTTAATTTTCCAACGCTAAATCTAATAAAATGTCACAAAACTCGAATTCACAGACAAAATATGTAGTTAGAGCACTTTGCCTTGGGACAGCAATATGATGCCTGCCTTCTGAGTACATGAGTCATATATCAGAAGTGCTTAGGTGGAAGGTTTTTTCACAGCTTGAAGGTACCACACTGAGTCCTCGGGATCTCCAGGGTCACAGTCAATGACTACAGCGGGCTGCCAATTTAACACAAGGGTAAATAAACAAGACTTGCCTGCTGATAGATGAAGAAAAACACTCCTCCTGGAGTCAGTAGTAGTCTGCGACAGTTGAAGTTACGGTTGCGCAAGTAAGGAACTTCGCAGACGGCTTTGGCAACAAAGGCAGTATTATGTGGAGAGGGCCAGAGAGGGCTGCATTCATAGATAAAGAGGTAGTCAGATGCTCAGAGGCTCTGTTTTTTCTCTTTCAGTCTTTATCCAGATGACTGGAAATGGAAATAGAGCCATGTGCGCACATGCACTGAATTTCAACTCTCAAAGCTAGCATGCCTTCACTTCCCAGGATGTGTTAGAGGCTGAGCGGGGGTCATTCTTCACCTCTGTGTGAGGTGAGTTCAAACACAACAGAGGGCTTTTATGGGGTTACCAACATCACACTCTCATTTGGTCATTACATGACAAATAGTGCACAATGCTGGACCTGTGCCCTCCGTCCCGGGAGATGTCAGGAACCCTGGGAATATGATGGGCCAACTCTTTCACAACAGATCCTTCTCATTCATATGTGGAGGAATGTTCTAGTGCAAACATCTGCACTTGAGCGATTCAGGTGATTCATAATGGAGCATTACAGAGATCCTCCAGCACACTTTCCTTCGTGATTATATGTGGTTACTCTACTCACAGATCTGTCATCCTCATATCAAGTCTGTTTCATGATCAGTAGTCATCAATCATTCCTAATGATTTCACATTAACTGACCAAGACTGGGATTTTCTTTCCATTTATCTGTAAGAAGGGGGTGGTGAACTGATGCAGTAAAGTTGATGAAAATCCTGCTAAAATATTGATGAAACATGAGATTATGATTGCAAAGCACTTTCCATATGTGCTTAGATCAGAATAAATAAGTCTGTTAGAAATCTGTCCACCTATAATCTGTTTTACCTCCATCTTGTTATCCATTTTTCAGTACAACAGCAATTAATGTTAAATATAATAAACAGTACGAACACCATTCTGATGTTGTTTAACCGTTCAGTTAACAAGTTAATATCAGGTAACTTACACAAAACAGAATACAGCCAGTTACTTTGTCGTTTTTTTCCCTCCGCTAGTAAAAATATTTCCAAACAAAGCCACAACTGTCACAGAGTGAATCATCTATTCTAAGCAAATCAGTCGAGTAAATGATTGAGTAAGTTTTGTTTCTGAATGATTAAGTCGATTGAATGATGCAATGACTCGCTCATGAAGACAGTCACTTGTTTTTGCTTATAATTGAATCTGTGTTTTTAAAATGAATCAGTATGGGAGAAATGCACACACATTTACTTTGTTTCCCTTGCATTGTGTAAAATCAAATATTATTCTGTCAGAAACAAAGACTTCCTTTAATGCATGTGAATGATTGAAATTGGATTAACCAGGCAAACAATAGTTCCTTTTGAGCAACCCTTTGCCAATGGTGGCCAGTCCTTATGTCAACAAATGACATTTAATATGATTTGCTCACGTGTTTTTCCTTCCCTTTCCTAATTTTCACACAAACAGATGGGCAGAGTGCAGAGGTGAAAGAGATGATGTCCTTCAGAAGAGCACTAAAGCTCAGGAGGGCAGTATTGACAGAAGATAAGCAGAAGGTTTTGCTCACTCACTGGTTTTTAAATGAAGCAGATATGAGATGAATGTATATTTGAAAATGCACATACGCTATATATTCGTACATATGCAAATGTTCTCAGGGTCCCATACAGTCCCTCTCGCCTTCCAATGAACATTATGCTTCAATTCAGAACTGAAGAATTTACCATGCACTTTTTCAGCTGTAACTCTACACCACACACATCTCCCTTCATCCTTCGCTTCTCAGTTACAGATTTCTTGAATAATTATGAGCTTTTATTGTGCTATCAACTTACTTTAGAAGTCCGCTTTTGAGACAGGAGCCGTCTTTCACAGAAACGAATCATATTGGCCCATTACCACGACACTTGAGGGATCATGACTTCCTTATGTTTACTGAAATTGATACAATGAAGAAAAGAGCAATGTGTTGTGCCTCATATGAAAATATATACTCTAATTGAATCCTAGTGGCACAGAATTTTATTTGATGCCAGTGATTCAGTCTTTTATACTAGATTTCTTGAACACTAATTCGAAGGGATAAAACGTCAAGCTCTCTAGGCTAAATACAGTTATTCCAAAATCATGGAAAATCATTAAATTTTCTCAGTTTGAGTGAACGAAAGTATAATGCCAAAACTACTCATTTTTCAATGCATGCTCTGCATCAAACCATTTATTATGTTTGTTGAATTATCATTTAGGATTAAGGAATAGAAAGATTAAGTTGTTTTCCATAAAAACCATATACAAAAAAATATACATGCAAACTTATACCATCGACTGCATAACAGCGTATAAAACATGCTTTCACTTTTACATAAAACTGAGCATTTATCTCTTAACTAAGTAAACTAAAACGAAACTGTCACTTCTGTCAGTGAGTCAACAGTCTTTTAACGAGTCTGAGAAAAGCAGACGCCTGTGTAAACTCTGTAATCCATAAGTTGTGAAATCACATACTGAATTGCCGAATATGCCATATCTTCAAAGAGGAGCAATGAATTGAGCTTTAAAGTGCCGCAGGTACAATAAAGAGATAAAGGTTCCTAAGTTCACTAGACTTCACTGAAATGTATCAAGTAGTACAACCTAGTACATTTTAGGTATGGTTACATATATAATATATATTTTTAAGAACAACTGCTTTGGATTGATTTAGATATGTAAGACTTAATATGAGTGTGAATTTAATCACGAGAAATGGACCTGCTGTGGTTTAGTACTATAATTGACTTTTCTACTAGTCATTTAAATTTTCTGATTTAACAGATAAAAGTGTACTACCATCTCCATCATTAAAAGTCACACACCAAATCTTGGTCTTGCCCCATTTTAAGCTAAAAAATTGAAATCTAAAATAAACAAGCACTAAACAGTCATCACCTGTTTCTTTTCCTAATCAGCCAATTTTTAGGGATAACTGTCAAAGCTTAACCTTATTGGATGCAGATGCATGTGCATGAATGTATGAATTACTGTATGTTCAGATGTAACTAAAAACTCTTTTTTTAGTGCCTTCTCCTTTGCTCCTACGGCATGAAAGGGGGAGGGAGGTCTTCATCTTATCCATGGGAGTTTCCCTTTGGCGCTAACATGGTGGGATTCCTGGGAATTGCACTCATTTTGAAACTTAACTGCCAGTGTGACAGGTGTCCCATGGTATATTGGGTAACGGCTCACTTTGAACCCTTCTGTGTAAGCCTGACAGGATGTGAAGGGCCTCACAGTCTGGGAAAGTATTCTGTGCTGTCACACTAGAACATATATGTTTCAAACATTACAACATGTTTCAGGAAACATGAGACATTTCTTGTAAATGTTTAAGGTATTAACATACTGTACATATGTGCTGTTATATATAGATGTACTGTACACAATATACAGCATATACAGTGGCTTCCAAAAAGTGAGATATAAATCTAATTCAAACCTGGAAAAATTTAGTTAAGAAAAAAAAGAAAAGAAAAAATCAAGTTTTGGTAAGTCTCTTATTATATAAGCATTCTCTATTATGTTCATCAGGTTTTAAACAAGCTATAACAAAAGGGATACCAAATATGATTCAACGTAGGTTTCAAAGCAGTCATTATTTTTAATTATTTAATTATTATTTATTCTGTTTGGTGTCACTAAATATATTAAATTAAAATTCTGTGATGAAGCGGACAGCACAATACATAATTTGGTGTCTTGATCAATCTGATCACTTTGTATTCTTAAAATTCCTCTTGCTTGTCACTCAAAGCTTCATTAGACCCCTGAAAATGTATTTTGCCACACACTTATTTTCATAAAATATTCCACTGTTCCATTTTAAAACAGTATGATGCTAACTTGTATCTGCTGTCAGTGGAGATCATTTGTTGGAAATTCTGATATGGAAAATGTGCTATCCAATGCACCAGAGGATATGAAATGAAGTGCAATTATATACCAAAATGATCCCACAACATTGCAGAACACCGTTATTTTGCTACATATGGCTAGTGAAAGCTAAACACAACCTTCATTTCACTACAATGCTGCATTGAAAGCAAAAGCGATGTGTAAGTTGATGAAAAGAATCTGAAATCAAAACAAAGGATGAGTGTGTGGGTTATGTAACTGTGATTATGGGGCATTAAGTAATCTGCTCCACACTGTTTACTGCAGACGGAGCAGCTGCTCACAATCGTCTGAAGACTCATAAGAGAGGAACAGCGGTAATGTGTTACACTGAAACAGACAGAAATACATATACAGCTCCATTATAACGCCAATGTGCTATTGAGACAACACTCTGTAATGCTACGGCGGTCAACAATTGCTCATGGCATCTCACTAAACATGCCCCCTTGCTATAAACACATGCTTATCTCTGCCTTTAATGAACATACAATACCACATTAAAGTCCATTCACATCTCACAAAGTCCTGTGTGAGAAAGGCTCAGGATTAGGTCTGTCTCATCTCATTACAGCCTATGTTTAATGGTAGATGCTTAGGGTTTCCAGGTCAACATACCATATAGTTTATCCATGACCCTGTCTGCCCAGTCAAAACTCTGTTTACACACACCCCGGCACCTCAGGGTGACTAACAATGGGATTTTATGGTCCTAAAGGAACTTTTGTTTTATCACTGGCCAGCTTCAACTATGACAGCTGGACTTTATGTGTCTGCCATTATGGAGAACTGCCATCTGTTCAGACCTAAACATCTTGGGTCAAAGCATTCTGAAAGAGTCTAGGCTTTTCTGTATCATTACTTTTCATACTCTGGAGCCCTGGTGAGCATAATACACTTAATTTAACAAACGCATGCAGACAGTTTAATCAAATTTAAAACAAAAATATAAACCATGCACAATTCAATATACAATATCATCCAATGTGATCATTTTAAAAGTCTCTATCCAATATGGTACTGATATATTGTGCATCCCTACTAACAAAAATATAAAACGGACAAAAATAGTGTTTGGAACAATATTCATAAAGTGATGAAGGTATGTCTAACGATGTGTCTGTTGGTTGCTGTTCCAGCTGCTTGGGGAAACTATCTGGCCCAGTTTTAGGTTGCTGTTCACTGGCAGGATGACTTTATCCTCTCGGCTCCACTTTACATGTCTGGGAGGGCCGATAACAGCTGGAAAAAGAAATCCAGCTCTTCCAATAACATGGAACGTCAGCGCTGCTTGTGTCTGGAGCCATTTAGATGGCAGAACAGCAGAACCACTGTTGCAGGCCAAATAAAACAAGACACTGATAGTGTGACAATAGAGGAAAACTGTTACACCCCTTTAACTCCTGCTCTCATAACTCTAGTTTTGTTACAGATGAAGCATAGCAATATGACTCCCATGCAGAACAGTGCCTAATCACTTCTCTGTCAGGCAAAGATTGCTGAGAGACAGCAACAAATAGTGTATCTATGAGTCAGCAGTGACAGAGGTACAGTATCAAGTTATCCACAGTCAGACAGATCAAGTAAAGTCAACTGTCTGTGGTGGTAATGAGCAAAGTATGGAGTTTTAAGCCATTAAGCAGGGCTGACCTCAAGGCTAGAGTTCATAGAGGCTTCTGGCAGCTGTGGGAGTTAAATGGATTGAGTATCAAATGTGAGCAGTCAAAAAGCACATCTTAGAAATGAACCGCCCTACTTCCTCAATGAAGTGAAATGCGATATATGGCAAAGGGCTTCTTTGAAATACTGCTGAGAAAAGTTAAACTGTCAGTGTGAGTGGTGCGCTGTTGGAATAACATTCTCATTTGCATTTAATGTGGTAGGAACAGTTTGTGCCAAATCATTTGAAATAATTCAAATATTAAAATTCAGAATGATCTCTCACCGAATTTTCTGTGAAAATTCTGAGAATGAATACTGCGAATTGCCTTGATACACACACAGTGGCCACAATAAGCAAATCAGACTTAAAGGTACAGGTTAGGACCTGCCACTAGAGGGCGCACTACCAAAACAATAACAATCGCGTGGTTTGATGATGCTAAGGAGGAAAATGGAACGATGGGATTTGTTGTCTTCTACCCAAGCGCTGACGGCCATCAATCAGACCGAAAGATAAATCATGGATTTAACTGATGAGGTAAAGTTTTATAAATGTTGTGTTTGATGTCATAATTTTATTATACTGAATTAGACCCGAGCAATGGAAGGTTTACAACTACATTTTTAGTCATAGATGTTAGAATATTTTTCCAATTCGATGGTGTGATAACACAGCACAGTTTCAAGTTTTTCAATCGGTTTCATATCAGTCAGATGTTGTTGTTCAACAAATATATACACTCGTGTACATTCAAACACAATAATTGGGCATACATAGCAAACATGAGTTCAACGATTTGCACGAGTAGATTACATACAAAGTCAATGCAAAGACGCAATCAGACACATCCTCGCGTGGGTCTAGAGACTCGATGCCCTGCTTTTGGGCGTATGCCCCATAATACTAGTCTTGTTGAGAGCGTACGTTTTCTGTAAAGATACCAATCAAAACACAAGCGAGATCAGCATCTCTTTCTAGTTGAAGGTTGTCACGAAGCTCTCTCCATCTAGAAAATGCAACACCGATATTGATCCTCGCTCTTTATCTCCTCTTGTCCCAACCTCTTCCTGGGTCATTTGTTTGGCCCTTAAGCACACGTTTACAGGAGCTGTCCTTGTCGACAGAACCAGCGGCAGACGGTAAACAGTAATTATGTTCCATAAATAAATAACACAGTCCACCATAAAATGTGTACTTTTAAAAATATGTAAGTGTCAATGTTACAGATATCGTTTATTAGTTTTAAAATGATAAAACAATAGATTTTAAAATGATGTGTAGAAAAGTGAAGTTAATGCTGGGAAAAGGTCTAGCATTTGTTTGCAGATGCCCTTTGGCTTGATATTGTGGTGCCACTAAAGTGTCCTTGAACGACAATTAACTGAAAGCATTTTAGCACTTTCATATGCAAATAGGCCATCAGTAGAAGCTGTATCGGAATACTTTGTACTATATAAGAGCGCGGCAGATCTACTAGACCATATATGGCATTTCCTTCCTAGGTAAATTTTGTATCAGTGCCAGGCACATAACAGGCTGTGAATGTGTGCCAAGAGAAAGCAGGAAATCACTCATATATCTTAAAGATAAGAAAGGTTCGGCATTTTGGGTACACAAAGAACAAAGCGCAGCTGTCACGGCTGTTTCCTGCATGTGCCCTCTGCCATTGCTGTCTAATATTGTTATCTTCTGTTGTCAAGTACACATTATCAGACAGGTTTACTCAACTGAGCTGTGAAATTACATTTACAGTATGTCACACTTGCACGTGATTCTATTGAATCTGCACATCTGTATCCAGGTCAGAGTTTCCTTAAATGTGCCGAATGAGGAATATGCTGGAATATGTTAACTTTATTTTTACGAGCAAAATAAGCAAAGTCATGCCAAAAGTGCTACAGAGAAAAAATAAAACACTAAAAACATATATAGCGGTATATCAGCACATGCCCACGCATGCCGCTCTTTGATCATACTTCTAAACTATGTTCCATCAAGATAAGGAGCCAAGTAGCAATACAATACTTGTCAAAGATATTTACAGCCATGCCGTGAAATAAACAATGGGACAGAACGAAAAAGGGCCCTTGAGGCACTCAGTGTGTCAATAGTGAGCATGCGATCAAATATATGTTATATAGCAGATGTTGAAGATCAAAATGATCTTGGAGGCATGTCGTTGACCGATGGAAAACAACCCAACCCAATGCAATCCAAACCAAACCTCTGAAATGACAAAGAAGTCTTGTGACCATACTGGCCTCTTGTGAACTTTTTTTTCTTCTTCTTTTTTTCCAGAGCTCCAGCTACTGTGTGCCACATGTTTGATTCTTTATACTTTCGTGGTCAGCCCTCATGAGGACCACCCTCCAGTCATCTTATCCATAATTGTTTGCAGGTTCAGTCTGAAAGTGGTATTCATCATCATAACCCCCGTCAGAGTTGGTCAAAACTGCCAACACCGATACTGGTGAGTGTGATTTGCAGATATCAGATGTGCAGTTTGAAAAGCTATCTTTAAGTGTAATTTTCATCATGCTGCAGTATATATAAAAAAACATGGATTTTATTGTGTCAAGCTAAATAACGAAAAAGTTTTTTTACAGTATCTCCCAGGAATTAAATATAAACTCAACGCCTCTTGTTTTTCACAAAACTAGTTTAGGGAACATGAACAAGCTGGCAGTTGATCAGTGTGCTCCTTTATAATGCTTATGACAGTCACAGCAGTAGGTGTCTTCTGTAATTGGTCCATATAAAAAGACAACCGCCCCACATTGTATGTAATGTACTCTGAAATTGTCAGAAGCACAACATGTCCACTGCCATGGAACAATGGGTCCAAGCATTGTGAATTTAATTTCAACCCCATCCTCATTGTGTGACAACAGGGTGCTCAAAAACCAAAGAACACAGGTAAAAGTGAACCATCGGTTTACTTGAAATCAGAGGTCATTGAATTAATGTGCCAATCTAGATAGGGGACAAGACAACAGAGAATGTACTGTGAACTATGAATCATAACAATTATTGCTTTATCTTCTTACCTTGTTTGGATCCCAGCTTTTTATTGGTAGTTTAAGATGGTCAGGTGAGTAAATAAAGGTCATTTTCTGTTGTTGCCTTTTATGTTTTGGCTTGAAACAAGGACATCAAAGAAATGTTTTGTCTCGTGCTGTGACTTCACAGACGCTACAAAATGACAGTGGCACAAAATTGATTCTACAGACATCTAGGTGATGAATAAGTCAGTGCTGTGAAATTAAAAATGGATAAGTTCATCTGGGGTTTACTGGAACTCTAATCAGCAGGGATTAGGGCTATAGGGTTTAAACAATGTATTTATAAATCCTTATGTTCTTTATAATAATCATTTTAAACTGGGTTTGCAAAATCTCATTCTATTGTACATGCAACCTGGAACATGCACAATATGGCATGTGTGTGGCATATGGCAAATAGGAGCTCTGTGTATTGACTGTGACAGTGACACTTAACCATATTCTGCCAAAAAAAAAAAAAAAAAACACTCACTTTAATTAAAGAGGAGCAGATAAAGCTATCGGATACCCCACTTAGCACTGCTCTGACACCTAAAGCCTGCTGCCATTATGGATATTAAATAGCTGTGCTTCTCTTGATCTGGTTTCATTAAACCGTAAAACAATTGCTAGTTAGCAACAAACAATAGTTAGCGACATTTAGGCTCCCACAAAAGTACAAAAAATGTTAGGTCGCATCTGACTGAGAATTAATTTTACTCTTAATTTTTTCAAGCAGATATTCAAAGCATACATGATGTATTACTATATGTATAAAAATGCTAAAATTACTATACAAAATGCCAGTAAAAGAAAATGTATAATAAATATGCTAATAAGATATAACGTGAATTCTTACAGATGAACTAGTTTTGGTGCTCCATTGACCCCTGGCAAAACAAAATAAACAACAACAACAAACTTCTCCCCAATAATGTGAGACTGTTGCCGACAACTTATTTGTGAGCTTAATTTCCATAACTCTTAAACAAAAACAGAGTGAGTTGGTTCACAGAAGTGGGTGAATGTTAACTCAACAGTTAATGGCCCTACTAATTTTTTTCAGCCAATCAGAACACAATCAGTTAGGAATTTCTTTGTGGTTGGTGCTGAAGCTGCCCTTGACAGTGAATTAGCTCTTTCTCACTTTCAGTTCACACTGAAGAACTCTACAAATGTAGTGTGGTCTGCACAAAGACTGTGATTGTTGCTCATGGTTATGGTTTACGTTCCTCCTACAAGCTTCGTTATTTGCTGCCAAAGGTGTTGCAATACATGACACGTAATCTGTGAGAAATGCCACAGGAAAGCATTTAATTGATCACTCCTCTTTGTAAACAAGAAGTGTGACAAACCCACAAAAGTAGGTGGTAAGATTTCGGCTGTGAATAGGTGTGACATCCCCTACATTACCACACTCTCAACTTGGTAAATGGGCTGAAGTCAACAATGAAGTGGAGAGTGGTTTGACAATGACTAGCGAAATCCCCCTCCTCTGAACCAAAAGTGTGAATTTTAAAATGATAGTTCAACCAAAAATGGAATTGTTCCAAACCTGTATGACTTAATTTCATCTGTGGAACACAAAAGAAGACTGTCCCCTTATGGGTGTCATCTTTCAGATGTACATGTCTATTTAGCAACATGAAGTCTAAACCAAATTTACCCTTGGGGACAGTCTAGATAGACTAGAACTGAATACTTTGATTTAGAAGAAAATGGCCTTTTTATGGATTGATATAGTCTCTACATGCTGTATTATGTTCATGAGCATCAGCATGTAAGCAGCAGTGACTAACATCTAGACTTAGATTTTGAGTTTAGATTTTGAAACGGGTCATTATAGGATGTTTTTCTTTCAGAGAGAGTTGATGGGATAAACTGTGGGATGTTTCAGAAAACACTTAAGCCCCTTTAACACTGCACGTTGGACCCGCAATATTTCCGAAACATTGCTGGGTCGCCTTCTGTGTGAATGCAAACAATGCCCCGGGATTGATTACCGAATTGAACCCGGGTCGGGGACCTAGTAACATTGCGGGGTTCGACCCAGTACGAGCGCTGTGTGAACAAAAGCCAGATCTAATTCCGTATCGAAGTGATGAAGCGCGTTATCGCGCGACTCTTTTACCGGCTGTTTTAAAGGAAGCTCAACGTTCGCGACGAAAACATATGTGCAAACTGTAATGAAGCAGAGATCAGTTAGTTCCTCACTTTCCGCGCTGACGCAGAGATTGTTTATTTGCTTCAGTGAAAGTATAACGTGCCTAGCATTGTTGACTTGTACATTGTGTGTGAAAGCACGCACATATACCGGGTCATCACTGGCAGTGTGAAAGTGCAAAATCTAGAGACCAGGGAACAATTGCAGGAACACTTTACCTCTGTATTTGCCGGAACGGCAGTGTGAAAGGGGCTTTAGAGAGACAAAAAAGAAATCTCCTCGCTTGTTGACTTTAATCTGCAAGGGAGAGAGAGAGACTGAAACAGTTTAATTGGTAATTCTTGAATACATCAATGAATAACTTCATAGCAGTACTTCTAGAGAATTTCCAGAGCTTCTATTAAGTGCACTTCCTGCTCTGTTTAGCATCTCTCCATTCAGTGTCCCATCCTCTGTGCCTGTGGCCTGGGCTGAGCTCACTAAACTGTGTGGTCCAAGGTTACAAATGTGATTTACAGCAACCAGAGAGAGGAGCCTCCTTCTCAGAAAGCGGAGAACACATACTGCATCCATGTGAGAGAGCCATTAGTGTGCTTGCTGTTTATCTGAAGCAGAGGTATGAGCGTGTGAGACTGTGGAAAGAGCACAGGAAAATATGCATCATGAATACTAGCTTACAACTGAGCTGTGTTACGAGTTTAATTGCACTACTGTTGTGTATACAGTTTAAATATGTGTTAGTATTACTGAATCTGGTACAGTACGTAAGATGTGCCCAATATTTTAAGCACTTCACCAGGATAGTTAAAAGAGTCTCTTTCTGTGAAGCGTCAGGCCATGATTGGAAATGAATGTGTTGCCCAGTTCTTGGAAGCAGAAATATCCGTGGAGACTTCTGGTCAGCATACCTTGTTGATTTATGAGGAAGTCCTGAGGGGACTACAGCGCTGCTCATTATACATATTCACGCATCACAAACAAGACCTCCAATATTTCAGAGCACCTCAGACAAATACAATCTCTCACTTAGGTAGAACAACATTTATTAAGCAATGCTAGAAATTAACATTTAAAGTGTGAGATACGAAACTTGAAATGCCAAGACACTTTTACTAAAAAAAAAAAAAAAAAGTTTTTTCATGAAATCATATGACTTTGTATAAAAAATTAATTATATGTTTTTTTTTTTAAACAAACGTTTTTATTTTATGGTCTTGGGTTTTATGCTTAGCTTTAAGTTTTGGTTGCAAATTTGTTCGAAATTGTACAATTTAGACATATTATGAGAAAGGTATTTTTTTAACTTAATTTCAAGCTATAGGTAAATATTACTTTTTGCAGTTTTTCTACTTCAGAAATTGACATTTCATTCAATGTGTTTCTTTCTAATTGTTTGTAAAAAATAAAATAAAAATAAAATTCTGAGTGAAAATTTCTACACCAAACTCTACTTTTTGACAACAAATTCTAAATTTCTACACCATTTTTATGTATATACCAATAAGATATTAGGGGAAAATCTTGTACAGCCCAACTAATTTCTAACAAAATGCTCACAACTGTTCATTAAACATTAAATAATAACTGATTTGAGCACAGTTTTGAGTACACTATGAGTTCAAATACTATGTTTTTTGCACAATATTGACTGATCAATGCACAACTCTCGCATTACATTGCAACAATGTTTCCTAACCAGAACCAAATAGTAGTAGTATGTAGTAACTATGTTTATTTATTCATTTAAGGTTATACATTTTTAAAAAGGAAAGTGGAAAGCCATGTTGAATCAGCTATATTCATATGACTGTCACATTAGATGGTGACCAGTGACCTCGTCTAAGCACGTTCATACACTCAGTCGTCCTTTTCCTGTAATTACTGCTAATCACCTAACCTCTGACCCCCGTAATTGTTTCCTATCAATGCCGACTTTTAACATGTTGAAAATAGCGGATCAACACAGGGGGGGCAGTGAGGGCCGAAACAGCCAGGCTTTCAGTGACCCAATACAACACAGAAAAAGACCAATAATTAAACTATTGCCCTCAAGACAGAAAACAGCTATTGATTCAAACCCCTTTGAGAAGCATATGCATCTAAAAAAAGGCTGCATTCAGTGAAATCTGTAGTGTGAGAGGGATAATATTAGATTATGACATAATAGAGGGCAAGAACTAAGCCAGAATGAATGTGTTTGTGTGCCAAAGAGAAATAGTGAGACTAAAAGGTGTGTTATGCAGACTATAGAGAGAAGAATATTTCCACTTTCAGTGAGACATAAAATACAAGGCTTAAACGGTTGGTTCGTTTATATATTATGTTGGGAAATCATTACCTCTTAAATTCATGGAGAAAAAAAGAAACAACAGTGTAACAGAAACAACAGTATACTGACCAAATTAAAGCTAAACATCAAAGCACAAGAGTAAATATCATGGTTAAAAAATTGGGAGACACTCGTGAGTGAAACATTAAGAATATTCTTACAGTAAACAAATGAACAACATGAGGTTGCAATGCTAAACCAATAAAGAACTGTTTGAGCAGTGTCGCTTTTTTAAAGGGGAAAGTTCAACCCAAAATGAAAAATTTTCCTTTTTTCTTTTTTTACCTTCATGTTCTTCCAAAAAAAAAATTTCACACAAAAACACACACACACACACACACATACACACACACAGTAATCGTATTAATCCACATTATTTTTGTACTGACATGTCCGATATCTGATTTGTAATTAGTGTTATTCTTAAATAATCACTGCAGTACAATAACACAAAATGCATTTGGTGTATTTCATAATAAAGACAAACAACAACATATATAATATTCCAAGTTTTGAGATGAAATTGCACATTTATTTTTGCTTGTGACTGTTAAGCTTAGACACATTACTTCAGAAAGAATTATGTTAAAAGTAATTTCTGCAAACAATAAGTTCATTAATTTATTATTACTTTATTTAACAACATTTATGAGAAATAGAAAGAAAGAATGTCCTGTTTGAAACAGAATTTTCATGTTTTCTTTAATTGCAGGTCTTTAATGTCACTTCAACACAGCTGCTTTCACAAGCAGTTTTTTTTTTTTTCAGCTTTAGTTCCCACAGGAATCATGCCAGCATACAGCGGATATAGAGTTTTACAATATTAATCAGTAGCTTATAGAATCATTAGAAAGAGGTAATGTGCTGCTCATTATTTATTAACAGTGGTCAGGGCAGAGTTAAACTGTCCCAGGGTTTTCCAGACCAGCCTGTTAATTGCGATTCCCACAGGAATCTTTCACATGTGTACAGTGGAACATAAGACCAGGACAGACACACTCCATCTTTAAAATAAATACTGGTTCTGCAATATAATCCATGTGAAACTAGTTTAAATGAATACAAGTGGTCTTTAATACAACAATAACACATCAAACATAACCAAAAGTATCAAATAGAATTAAATGGCACATCAAAGAAAGCTTTTAAAACATTTTTTTCAGTTGACCTTGATTCCCCTCCAAACTCCGGCCTTTTGGCAGGATCCAGAGGAATCCTGATGGCCCCTAATTAAACTGGGAACGTTTTTTTAGGAGCGTGGCCTCGATACAGCTGTTCCCTTTAGCGGAGGCAGAAGTTGTCTTTAGGTACCCTCACTGTGGTGCACACAGACAAAGTGAGCCCTGTCTCCGGTTGGATAAATGGCGTCTCGTTGGATGCCGGGTTGCACAATGAAACCAGAAGTTCCAGGCACGAAGCCCGAGCCACTGAAGTGGTCAGAGAGGAGACTCCTAAAAATATCCCTCAGTCTCTTACTCTCTCTCTCTTCCTCTGTCTCTATCTCCTTCTCTTTTAATTCCACTTTTCAGCATCCTAACTTCTTCTTATTCCTCATCCTTCCCTCTTCTGGTTATAACATTAGGAGATTTATCACGAATTGCTCATTATGCAGAAGTAAGAAGCTGAGGGGAATTAGTTGGCTTGGCGCGCTGCAAAGGACAGTGTGTCAGAGGCCTCTGACACACAGCTTAAAGGGATAGTTCACCCAAAAATGACAAGTCTGTCATTATTTATTTGCCATCATGTCTTTTTAAAACCAATAAGCTGTTATTTTTCCCATGGAACACAAAAGGAGAATTTGGAAGATTCTGGAATTTGGAAGAATTTGGAAGTAGCAAATGGGTTTGGAATGACATGAGTGTGGGTAAATGAAACTATGTCGTCTTAAATTGATTTTTTTCACTGAGCTTTTAAAAAATTAATTATGGGAGTGAATTTGCCAAACAGAAACCAGGAGCGTTTTAAAATGCAACCTACATAGGCTGCTGACTAGTTTTGGACCAGAGCCATCATCACTTCAACAATCTCTTGACGGATGAAGCGGCTCAGCGGGAAGAGTACAGATTCTAGTATCTCCTTGCGACCCACATTTAAAACCTCTGTGCATTCAGCATGAACTCCCGTATCCTCACAACTCCTTATTTCTACGCTGTTTTATAAATCACACACTCTCACATGTCTGTACGTTTGAGCCTTAACAGCCCCGGATGCTATAAATACCTCCATTGTCTCCACATTTCCTTTGTTGTTGTAGTGTCTGGAGGCAGTTTGGGGAGATGTATAGAAAGCCTGACTGAGCCAACACTGACATTAAGCCTGAAAGAGCAGTCTGTGTTCAGGCAGAACAGAGGGGGACATACACACAGGCATCTAACACACTCACCCAAATTAGGGGGCCACTGTCGGAGTCCCATCTGATGCATAATTACAATAGTCACTGTAGTTGTCTAGGCACAAGTTCAACTCCTCCTCAAAGAGACAAGATAGTTAACAGCTAGTGTAGCAAGACTGTGATATGAGAGCTGACCAACCAGTAATTACAACACCTTGATTTGAACCCTTTCCATGCCTAAAAATAAAAACCATTATGGGTGTCCATTGTATAAAACTTAACAGTGCTCCTATGCTGTGGCTTTATGGCTGAACCTCGACCATCTGCAATCAATGAAAACATTCCACCACCAAATTGCTTATTCACAACTTACCACATCAATTAGAGTCCCCTAAACAATGCTTATTTAGGGACAAGGGTAGTGCTATAAGTCGCATGCTGGTTCTCATTAGACTGTGCTGTGGAGTGAATGTTTGCTTCAGTTAAGCCCACTGATGAGAGGCTGGGGTTGCTTCTATTTTAGAGAACAACTGATCCATAATTTTGGAACCTTTTGAATATACCACATGGAGTTACTGTTTATGAGCTTGGTAGACTCACAATACATGTTTGGGTTGACTAAAGCTATGCAGGTTTATACTGAAAAGATGTGTGGATTAAAAAAAGATATTCAAGTTCAAAATAAAGACAAAATGCCTTCTATAACACTTTCTGGTTATCAAACGGGCTCAGCACTGGAACTTAGAAAAATGGCTAATCCTTTTAAAATGTAATTTAAAATAAATTATTTTTCGCAAATTTTCTGAAACTAAGCAAGCCAAAGTAGTCAAATACAAATCCTAGTTTAGAGGGTTGTTCAGTAAAAAAAAAAAAAAAAAGAGAAACATCTGTCATGATTTAATCATCCTCATGTTGTTCCAAACCTGTATGACTTTCCTTCTGTGGAACATAAAAGCTGAAAATGTCCCAGTGTTTTTTCCCCATAAACTGAAAGTTAAAGATGTTTAATTTTATTTTAAACTCCTTATGTGGACAAAATCAGTTAAATCATTATTCAGAATATATTATTTTGTGTTAAACAGGAGGAAAGCTTTGGAACAACATGAGTTTGAGTAAATAATGACTGATTTTTCATTTTGGGTGAACTATCCCTTTAAGTGTCCAAATAGATTTTTGGGGTCACTGTACATTACCAAAGGCCATCCTGACCAAAAAGACTCTTAATACATACAGCTAAAGGAACAACAGAACTGCTTATTCAACCAAAACAGCACAGGATTCAATTACAGTCAATAATATGACATTCACTATTTGAGTGACAAAGCCTCTTTCCGCCCCTCGGAGAGAGACGCCACTGTATACACAGAGCCTGACGCCACATGTGAAAGGATTAGACCTGTAAGATGCAGCAACACAAACATTTCTGTTCTAATGTCAGCTGTAGTAGGGCTAAGGTCCATGAAAGCAGCAAAACACACTCATTTAGTTTTCAAAGAATTACTTAAAAGAGTATGAATGACGAATGACGACAGCTGGAGCCTGGCCTGGGAACGACCTTGTGGATTTCTCCGCTCTTTCCCTCTGGCACACCGCTTTGTAGAATCTGTTGAGAGCTGAGCACTTTAACAGCCATTTGTCCCAGGCACAGGTACATCATGTAATTCAGAGTCAGGCACACCCTGGGTAAACTGGGAAAAGCTCCACGGGCTGCCGTGACGGGACTTGTTCTCACATAAGAGTAACAGTGCCTTTCCCTGTCTCAGCTCGATACAATATTTCAAACGCCAACCGGCTGAGTAGGCAATGCCATATGCATTTTTGTGCTAGAAGACAGCATTCTTTTCCAATCAGCCGCTTTTGTGTGAAACAACTGCAGGGATGCAATGTTGACATATAACACTGTATGAATGTAACGAATGCTCTTCAAGAGGCATGTCTATGCATGAGTAATATGATGGTACACTGGATCCCTGCCAGTGCAAATATTCTCAATATAACTGATGCTTGCATGCACTCTTTTTTTCCCCTCAGTTAAATGAATGGTAAGCAGTAAATCATAGTTATGCACAAAGCAGTGATGGACGATTTGCTGTTTTTCATGGTGGTGTTGTTGGAGAAGTGTTCTTGGAGCACATCGGAGCCATTGTGTACAAGGTGTTGCAAAGTTGAATCTTATCAGTTAAACTTGTAGTTCAAAGATCAATGGAACAATTCTATACAAGCAGAGTATCTTCAAGATTGTGTGTGAAAGAAAGTTCTTGCATGAATAGACTTGCCATACATACAAGTATTGCATTAGATTCACACTGTGCTTTATGACTTCAGTTTTTTTTTTACTCCAGCAGCTTGTGGTTATGTTCTATAACATATAGATGTAACATACATTTTTACAATCAATATGGCTACTTATTTTGTAAATTCTTCCTCCATTAATGAAAATACACCACTGTTGAAAGATTTGGGATAAGATAAAAAAAAACACAAAAAAACAAACGAACAGAGAAACAGAAATGAAACTGATATTAATACTTTCATCGACCAAGGGTGCATTAAATTGTAACAGTAAAGACATTTGGAATTATGGATTAGAGCTCTGCAAAAAAATAGCACCATACAGACTGACAGTTTATGTTGAATTAAGGACCTAATTAAGGTCTTAATCAAGGCTTCACAATGCAATATTATTAGGAATTTCTGCCAACAAATTAAGAGCATGGAGGAGGAAGCAATCAAAATGATCCTGCTGTATTTGCAGTGTGCCCGGTATGTAGTGTAAATAGATCTTCAGTATATATTTTAAGTATGGATACATGAAGCCCAACACCTGCCATGCCCATTGATAGGCACGTTGCATGGGGTGTATACATCTATATATATTATATATACACATATCTCTATTTTGCTGGCAAGTTTTGCTCCCATTACACAGTCACTGTTCAGTAAATGACAATGAAAGAGATCATTTTTTGTGTGTGAGTAATTCTCTTTAAAAACTGCAGCTGGAAGATATTCCTAGATTTCTCACCTGTCTTTCTTTGAATAGTTCATATATAGATAAAAAGATACCCCCCCCCCCCCCAGCCGTCTTATTTATAGTATTCAGGTGTTTGAAACCTCTTCTCTATTCCCATGCAGTATTTCTTATCTGTCAGCTCACAATGCTTCCTCGGTCTGCTGGCTGTCTGCAGAGCAGCCACAAAAGCTCGTGTCTGTTTCTAGTTACAGTTCAGAGAGTTCCTTTAAACCTGGATATGCATGCGCTCACCAATGAAACCACACGTCTCCACGTGTATCGAGGTTTTCCTCTCTAGTGATCTGCTGTTTGTTATAAAGCAGAGAAAGCAGAAATTCAAAGTGGAGGAACTTGTTCTCACCTGATATCACATCTTGGCACAGGCTGATAAATGTGCAGATGTGAATTATTGAGAGCAACTTTGAAACAAATAAATATATTGTTTGTTGTGAACTCACTGATGTATTGAGGTGCATGAGGTGCTGGAACATTATTCCTTCACTGTCCTATAATGGGACACTTGGTGTCCCACATAACCCCCATGAGGAATCTTTGGGACAGCAGCCAATCACCCATCCAGCAGTGAGTCCAGAACAGGCCGATCCTAAAATACCAGCATGGATTCTAGAATAGTCAATGGCTCATTTCCAATAATGCCGTGAAGTACGTGCAGGAAAGTCTATAAATAAATTATGAAGCAGACCTTTAGATCTTCAAAGATTTTTGCTCTGCTAGAAGTAAAAAGCAAATGACAAATGGATCTTTAGATCATACATTTTATAATGGATATTTAAATAATAATCTAGGACACCAGTCAAAATTTTGGTTGCACATACTGCTTATTTACAACATTTTATAATAATTTATAATTATTTTATAATTATTAAAGTTACCAAAACTAGGAAATAGCACAAATGGAAGTTAAACGGGTTTATCTACATAAACTACCTTCAGTGTTCAGTCCATAGATAAATAAACATAATTTACTGATTTTATTAATATATAGGCTATTATTACTAAAAAAGTGAAGTGAAGTGACATTCAGCCAAGTATGGTGACCCATACTCAGAATTTGTGCTCTGCATTTAACCCATCCGAAATGCACACACACAGAGCAGTGAACACACACATACACACACTGTGCGCACACACCCAGAGCAGTGGGCAGCCATTTATGCTGCGGCGCCCGGGGAGCAGTTGGGGGTTCGATGCCTTGCTCAAGGGCACCTAAGTCGTGGTATTGAAGGTGGAGAGAGAGCTGTTCATGCACTCCCCCCACCCACAATTCCGTCCGGCCCGAGACTAGAACCCACAACCCTTCGATTGGGAGTCCAACCCTCTAACCATTAGGCCACGACTTCCCCGGCCACGACTTCCCCCTATTACTATTATACCTATTACTATAATAACAGTTTTACTATTACTATACAGTAAATACAAAATCTATTTATAGTTTAAATATAACATTACAATTTACTATATAAATGTAACTATAATTAAACTAAAATACTAAATTATGATACTACAAAACTTATTTAAAGCTGCGGTAGGGAACTTTTGACGCTCTAGCGGTTAATAAACAGTACTGCTTGCATCTTGCGGAAGAACATCGTAGCCGGAACTACTTCTCTCTGTTTATGTCTATGAAGAATCACAAAGGTACTGGGTTACTCCGCCGCGGTACCCCCGAAGCAATCTAAAATAGTCCGAATATAAACACTTATTATAGGTGCACCCTAGTGATTCAGGACAGGCTACAAACACGGTTTGGAAAATGGATTCATGGTGTACTCGCTTATTATATACATTTTTCTACATTTTGAACACAAACAAAGTTACGGACCGCAGCTCTGATTGGTTGTTTTTTACCGGGAGCGATGGAGTTTCTGCAAATAGCAATAGGAGCACTGGGAGGAGCAAGAGGAGCTTGATTTTTTCACAGATTATCTTTCTCATATTCTATTGTCAGGACATAATGACAGGTTTAACAAATATGTAAAAAATATATTTTTACAAAAGTTACCAACTGCAGCTTTAAGTCATAGCTTTTTGATCACAAGCTTTAAGATCATGAAAACACACATTTGTTTTAAACTTTTGTCTGTATTGTGCATCAGCAGTGTAAGATGCATCCAAGTAGCACTAATGTATGACTCATAATGAGTCAGCAGTGATCAATGATGAAGTCACGAGATATTATTATTCACCATGAGCACCGATATCAAGCTGTATTAGATGTGACAATTCCACACAGACAGACTCGATTTTTAATTAATTAACAGCTTTATACAGTGTGTCCTTCTCGCTCACTAAACACTGTCACCTTTCAAATAGGAAATGAAGTTTTGTTTACATGCCAGAGAAGTCATTGAAAGTCACATAATCACTGTTTCGCTTTATCTAGGATGAAAAAGTGAAGTTGATTATATTGAACCCTTTACGGGAGGATACAATTGAGGGGTCTTGTCCCCCAAACACACACACACACACACACACACACACACACACACACACACACACACACACAGCCTGGCCTCTGTTAAAGGCTGGCACAGATTCAACAACGGATGGTGAGGGCAGTTAACTCGGCTTGGCACATGGCTTTTACACCTTAAATTTGCCCTTCATCGATTAAAGGCCCCTCTTGCTGTCCACTCTATCAACAAAGATGAAGAGTGCAAAGAAAACAAATGAAACGCACTACCTCATTATCCAAGCAATGTGCCAAGACAACCGTCACAGGCCTGGCTGGACATTTCCATGGTGAGCAAAACGTCAGTCTTCCAGAAGAGCAGCTGATAAATGGCTGGCAGATTGGACAAACAGACTTACAGAGAGTCAAGCACTGTGCAAGCACATAAAAGACAATCTGCCAAAGCCAGAGAACCAGGATAAAACGACTTATTCATCCTCAGCGCAGTTCAGTGCTGCTGCTTTTGCTCTGAATGGAGAAATTTTTGGCGCCAAATGATGCATTTCTTTCTTGTTTCCGCCACTTTCGAGTAATGCTAGTCTTGGCCTGCAGCTGTCAGATGTTTAGAACCTGTTTGTAATTCTGTCAACATGTCCTTGATATAAAGACTTGTCTTTTATGTATTTAAACAACTCGGATTAAAGGGAAACAGATGCCGGACCAAGAGAGCTCCAGACTCAATTCCTTGTTTCAGTGCAAACATTTGGAATTGAATTTCCCTGGTGTTTAATAAGAAGAAGATCACAGCAGATGTGATCCAGAGAAACTTCTGACCAGGTAGTAACTTTATATATATACAGATCACATCTGCCTAAGATGAGAAAGCAAAGCACTAAAAAGAGGTGGTACATCTGTAAATAAAAAATATATATAAATAGTACCATTCCAAAGTTTGGGGTCGGTCTTATTTTTTATGTTTTTGAAAGATGTTTATTATGCTGGCAAATGCTGTTTTTATTGAAAAATTTTAATACTAATATTAAAATACTATAACAATTTATATATATATATATATATATATATATATATATATATATATATATATATATAAAATGTAATTTATGACCATAGCTCCAGTCTTCTATGTCACGTGATCCTTTAGAAATCATTCTAATATGCTGATTTGGTGCTCAAGTAAAATGTATTATTATTATTATCTCTTTTTTATCAACACTATTCTTTGCAGAATAGACTTTCCTGGTCATTCATGATTATTAGACAATTCTTCAGTTACTTTTCTGTCACTTATCAGAAACTTATTAGAAGTCTTTTACAAATATAACCAATTTAAATAAAATGTGTTCAAAATTCACAAATTCTTTCATGATTTTGCATCACTGAAGCAGATCGTCCAGGTATGTGGATTTGTGACAGTTTGATCAAGTCATCTGTCAGATGTATGCAAACATAACTGCAAGAAATGCATCCATATCCATCTTAATAAATTATTGATGTGAATAAACTGGTCACATAAAAAAAAATACAGTTTTGTATTTTGTAGCTCCTTATAGGAGCTGAAAGCAGCATCCTTCGATTTTTACTGGAGACCCATTTTGTTTAAAGTAAAATCTTATATAGCCTTAGGGTCAACTCAAAGTACCAGCTGAGAGGGAATAAACACTGACCACACACAAAAAAACAGCATCACAAGCTACTATGCCCATTTTAGAGAAACAGAAGGTCTTCACACTTGATTAACAGAACATTCCTGACCTTCTAATCACAAATCTTACACCATGACTGCAGGCTAAAAGACTTTTAATAACAGCTATTACAGGGAAGAAAAGAATCTCTTCTAATAACACTGGAGTGTTAGATTTGGAATAGTAGCATACATTTTTATGCCGCTAAATGCTACATGGTAACAATAATAATATATGGCCCTGGACCACAAAACCAGTCATAGCATGGATATATTTGTAGCAATAGCCCTAAATACATTATATGGGTCAAAATTATTGATTTTTCTTTTATGCCCAAAATCACAGGCTATTAATATGAATATATTTTGTACATTTCCTACTGTAAATATATAACAATTTATTATAATTACTCAGGAAATTGCTAAGGACTTCCTTCTGACAACCTTAAAGGCGATTTTCTCAATATTTAGATTTTTTTTTTGCACCCTCAGATTGCAGATTTTCAGATAGTTGTATCCCGGCCAAATACTGCCCTATCCTAACAAACCATGCATCAAAGGAAAGCTTATTTATTCAGATTTCATACGATTATGACTGGTTTTGGGGTCCAGGATCACATATGTTTATAAAAACCTATAAAAAAGATCACTGGAGTAAATAGAATTTTTTTTTTTTTCTGCTTTCCAGTTCTTTGTTATTGGTTGTGAATTTTGCTATTAATTCTGAGTGAAAATTGATTCTCAGATTTTCAGCGTATATCCAGATGATATTTCTGAAGAGATAGATCACCCAAAATGAAAATGTATGCAAATTTTCTCATCTGCATGTGGTTCCAAAACTGAGAGACATTATTTTGCAGAACAAACAACGCTGGATGCCATTGACTTCCACTGTATGGAGAATTATTATTCTTTTTTTTTATATCTTTTGTGTTGCACAGAAGAAAGTCATACAGATTTAGAATTACATGAGGGCGAGCAAATGGAAACAGATTTTTGGGTGAACTGCACCTTTAACAAATTAAATCGTAGTCACTTGCCATGTTAAGTCAGACTAACCACAGTTTTACGGATCATAAACACTTATTTATTTTTTTTTAATCTGTTAGTACTTAATACACCATTAACACCTAACTTCTTTAATGCGGTGCTTCTTGGCAAAAAACTCATGCTGACTTGAAGAGACATCACCTAGATCTTGAAAGGTAGTATTTGTGACAGCATGCAAAAATCTTTCAAAAATAACATGAGAGAGAAAAACTCCTCAGAAATACATTAATAGCGATCTGAAAACCTCCTCTGTGTGGCGTCTGGTGGAGAATGTCTGTCTCAGCTCTTTCTGTGCACTGATGCTTGAATGATGATTGGTGATCGATGACAAGCCAGATAATCACTGCAGCTTCCAGGAGACAAATCACCATGGAAGGGACTGTTTTATATTTAAAACAATGTGAAACACACTATGCAAAAAAAATAAAAAAAAATAAAAATAAAAAAAAACTAAAGAATGCACATGATGTTTACATCTCTTCTAAAACATAAATAAGATTGTAGGGAAAAAGACTTCAGTGTAAAACTAATACACAAAATAGATATAATGCCACTGCCTCAAAATGCTCTAGAAAGCCATTCCACATGAATCTGTGGGGAACCATTACACAGATGAAAGACAGGTGAAGCGTACATAATTTGAATGCCTCCTACATGTTACCGAAAATCACATTCCATTTGGAATTTCAAAATGAGGGGTGTTTTTCTTCATACTAGGGTCCGTTACTGGATGGGACCAGCCTGGACATGTCTGTGGATCGGTGCTGGAAATGATGAGCGCAGCATTCTGACAAGAGCGAGGCATGACGAGAGCGTGGGGGTGGGTGCTAATGTTAATCCTGCCATTGTCATTCTACGGCTGGCTGAATTTGCTCAGCAGAAATGTCACCTTAAATATGCATGCAAATCCCTCTCTTTTTTCCAAATGCTCACTGTTTATTGAAAGCTATGGGACTACTGTGAAGGGACTACTTCAAAAGAGTGTTTGGCAACTGATGTAAGAATATGGACTGTCTGATCTATCAATGCTTATCTATCATCTATCCATCCATCCATAAAAAACAAGAATTTCAAGGTAAAAGCTAAAATCTCTATACATCTATCTTCCATCTATTCATCCACGTCTTACTATACATACATGCCTCTGTCTGCATCTGTCTATACACCCATACATCCATCTATAAAAGCAAGCATTTCACAGTAAAAGCTAATAATCTTGCTCTCTCTCTCTCTCTATATATATATGTATATCATCCATCTATCAATCCGCCAATGAATTTAAAGACACTTGAATTCTACTTCTTTAAATTCCTTTTATTTTTTTCAATGCAATTCTGAATGTTGCACATCTCTGGTATTCAGGCAACAATTTGACCTTGGCTCCATCTTCACTGTCACGGCCAGTGTGAAGCAACAGTATCCTTCAGTGTCAAATCCAAGGCAAGTTCAGCACAATCAAATGCAACTTGGCCAAATGTTACGTCAACGTATGAAAATATGTGTTTCATTCACTTAGAATAAGAACATTATTTAAAACAGTTTGAATAAGCAAAACATTTACTGAACAGAAAAACCAACTCAGGCCACTCGTCTTTGTTTTACAACTTTCTCGGGGCAAAAAGCACTTTTGCCCCTTTCACTAAATAGGCTGTTTATAATTCAAAGCGTACACTTTTCCTGGTCATATATCGTCTAGCTGTACTGTTGCTGTGTTTTCTTTTCACTTTAGGGTTATATAATGTGAGCCAGGGCCTCTGGGTTTGGCTGAGGTCCAGTCCCACACAGGCCTCTCTGTGCTGCTTTTTCCTGGATCCCTCCAGCTGCCTTTATCACCCCAGCAGCTGACTCCCTCACATGCCTCTCTGTTCCTAATGAGGGCTTTCTGGCCAAGAATTGTCCCGCTTTCTTGTTTTACTTCTTTCTTTCCCTCACACACTTTCTCTCTTCTCTCTTTCCAACTGCCCCCAAGCCATTTGTTATCCTTGTTTTGGCTGCAGAACAGGGCAAGTCCAGCTGACACACACCTGCTTAGTGGCTGTGAACAGGACGGCTTTAGAAACAGCGAAACAACGTCTTTCTAAGTGGGCCAAATCTCTTTCCAAATAGAAACGGAGGACTTTTTGGTGCATAAAGAACAGCAGCTTTTTATCAGCTGAGCTGAGTTTATCAGTCCAACAGTCCAAATACACCCCAGACCCAGTAAAGAGTGTTTATCGGATTGCTGACAGTCTGTGTAAAATTACAATTCAAAACTGAAATGTGTTACTCCCCAGTTTTGCGAATCCTTGATTCCTTTCTGTTCATCATGGCCTAAAACACTTAATGTAAAACCCAATCATGTGCAACGAATTGGCAAAGTACATTAATTTGGCTCCGTTCCAGATGTTATAGGAAGCTACACCAATTTTATCTAGTGTGCTAATTAAAATGTGACTCGCACCAAGTGTTAAAATCTCTGAGGGGAATCATTAGAATGGGGCTGAAAGTAAACCAAAAACCTTTCCTTATATCCATCAACCAACTTTTTCCCCCACAAGGCATGGACTGAAAATGACCGTGAGGTTATGTTTACTGATCATAAAGCTGAAATAGCTCACATCTCTGAAAACGTCAAAGCAATTTTTCAAACACGTGCTATCTTTATAAATAATCCTCTGCAGCCATGAGAAATGCCTCCAAGCGGATTTATAGATATTATTTCGATTATTTCGATTTTTTTGCTTTTATTGCCTTAATACATTGAGAGAGTAATCTAAATTTCTCGGTATTTCAAAACAATAAAAAAATAAAATAACTGTTTAAGGTCTCAAACACATCCCTAATGCTTTTATGTACAAAAATATCTGTACATTTAATGACAGTTTATATATAAAGGAAAAACACTGACATAAAATTCTTTTATTTACCTGTGTGTGGAAATTTTAAAAGGTATTTTTTAGTTGTCCAGAGAGACTATTGATGGTACCACACATCAGAGAAGCATCAAACGTACTCATGCAGAAAAATGCTTGGTGGCAGACTCGAGCAGCGCTGAGACATACATGTGACTTTGATAAAGTTAATACTCCATATCGCACTTCAGTGGCACAGATACACTGACGCCCAGCTATTTTA
The DNA here is from genome assembly GCF_003368295.1 of Carassius auratus. NCBI lineage: Eukaryota > Metazoa > Chordata > Actinopteri > Cypriniformes > Cyprinidae > Carassius > Carassius auratus. The sequence goes on from NW_020528396.1 coordinate 27,636, forward strand.
GGCAACACAAATAAAGAGCAGGTCAACTGCGGTGTGTGTGGAGAGAGCTGTCAGCTCGGAAAGACAAATGGGCTTGATGGAAGAGCTGGTCCCAGCTGGGTTTAGGAATACCTGGGAGATGGAGAGATAGGAAGAGATGGTGAGACTGGTAAGAGAAAAGAAAATGGAGACAGGGGAGGAATCAGGGCCGGGATCAGCAGGAAACAGCTGAGGCAGAAGGTACGGTCATCCATCACATCCTAAATAACTGGCTCAGGTGCTCCACATCCTCCCAGACATGTTAGATAAATGATGGGCTCTCGGGGCCGAAGGGGCTTAGAAATTGGAGTTTTAGGCCATTTTTGAATTTTCAGTTTTTTGGGGACAACTGGGGAAATTTAAAGGGGGAACTATGTTGATGTGACAGCGCTGGCTAAGGCATTTTTATTTAGCTGATCTGCACACAAATCTGATGGCTAAAAGGAAAAAAAATGACCTTGAGAACATTGAACCAGTTTGCATGCTTAAAGCAGGGCTAATAAATCCTCCTTGCTGTTCTCATGGGGATGTAAAAGCCCATCTCCTTGTGTCCTAAAGACCTCTATATGACTCCACCCCCACCCCCTCCTGAAACACACAGCATTGGTTCTGAGGGTTTACACCGGTATCCATCAGTTTTCATCTTCCTCAAAGTGTGATTGTTGAATATAAATGACTGCATGACCTCTGCGTTTAACGCATCAGTATTCATTCAGCAAGCCTCAGGAGCAATTCACTCAACAGAAGACCAGCTTTCATTCTTGAACATCACAGCATCCTACAGG